>NC_090230.1:12465000-12500000 GCF_024489055.1 Chanodichthys erythropterus
CGGCTCGTGACGACACATTGATGTCCTAAGACACGAAACGATCGGTTTGTGCGATAAACCAAACAGTATTTATATCATTTTTACCTCTAATACACCACTATGTCCAACCGCGTGCAGCACTCGTTAGTAATGTCTGATCGCGCTCTGACAGCGGCAGTGATGTCTCGCGCTCATTGAAGTATATGCACGTGACATCTCTGCCACTGTCAGAGCGCGATCAGACCAAACGAATCGAGTGATGAACGCAGTTGGACATAATGGTGTATTAGAGGTAAAAAAATTATATAAATACTGTTCGGTTTATCGCACAAACCGATCGTTTCGTGTCTTAGAACATCAATGTGTCGTCACGAGCTGCAGGGTTTAATTTGGACTTGTCTATGCAAGTTTTATTTACTCTTATAGAAGTTCCCAATCACTGCTATTATTTGACTGACAGACGGCAGCGGTTGGAGTTAAAAATCATCATTTGTGTTCTACTGAAGAAACAAAGTCACCAACATCTTGGATGCGCTGGGGGTAAGCAGATAAACATCAAATTTTCATTTTTGGGTGAACTATCCCTTTAAATATTGACTTTCCCAGATATATTCATATAAATTTAACTTGAAATCTTAATGTGAAAAGTGTTGTCTCCAACATGTCCATGCTATTTGTCAACAGCCAATACACAGACATAATTGCATCAACAGCTTTCCACACAGAGAAATGGAATTAACACTCATGTTCATTACAGATGTGAAAGTTTATTCAAAATACTGGCACTGAGTCAGATTGCTACAATTCTACACAGACTGCCACTGCCTCCTTTAAAAGCCTGCTTTATGGTCCTAATTATCCACGGTGCCTTGGGTTTTCAGCCTGATCAAGGAGTTTGGTCAGAAAAAAGCAATCTACTCGTCGATTTCAGAAGATAAATCTTTTGGCGAGTGGGATTGCTTGGTTTGAGTAATTGTGAGGAGGAAAGAATGTCAGTATCTGCAAACATGTTCGAGACACTGACAATAATGCACTACATTTTGTGCTTGTTATAAAATTTAGATGTTAATAAATGAATCATTGATTACCATATTATAATCATACATTTCAATATTCCAGAGGTAAAAACTAACACATTAACTAAACATAAATTCATAATCTCATTATTTTTAATGATATTATAGCAAAGCTGAAATAAGAGTCATTTTTACAAAAGAACAGATGGTAGTGTGAAAAAACAGCAGGATGAGGGTTGTCTCTGAGGGTCTCTTACCTGACCAGGACGAGTTTGACCTTTGATGCAGCGCTTTTTATTATGGCCGACGCATTCTGGTGGCTCCGGCCGTACAACACCTGGTTGTTTATCTGATGGAAGCACAAAAAAACAAAAAACAAAGCCATGATGTCATTGAAAACAGTAAAATTATGTTTATATTGTAATCATTTCATGACCAATTTATACACAGTATTCTAGGTAAAATTGAAAAGGTTCACATCCATTTTCCTCAAAGGAAATGGAGGAAAAAGTATGTGATGGTAGTAATACCACGGTACTTGGTTTCTTTAGCAACAGTTTCTTTAGCAATGTTTGTAAGTTTTATCACATTTCATGACCAATTTATATGCAGTAACCTAGGTAAATGAAAGGGTTCACATGCCTTTTCTTCCAAGGAAAATCATGGTATTACTATAGAACCCCATTACGAAAAACCTGTGGTAATACCATGGAACTTTTTTATGAGAGTTTCGTTAGCAAGATCTGTAAGTTCGACAGCACACATTGTGAACTGGTTACAACTAACTGCATCTTGAGTTTGTGAACACGTATTTGAGAGTGGTTGACTTGTGTCTCCAATCACATGTGACAGAATCATTAGCTGAAGCACTAGTGGATCGTGACTAATGCCGTAGCACGTTCACGTCTAATGGAGATAGATATTAGACAAAGGTCAGCGAGCAACAGCTCTGAGCCTCAAATTCCACAGCAAAATACGGCACTCGTACGTGTCGACCAAATTGCTAAATCAATAGGTAATTCCGAGGAGGAAACGAATGTGGAAACCAAAATGCCACCTGGACAGGAAACGATTGGAGAATTTATTGTGGGACGCCGCAATACGGAGGACCAGCAGTTCATTCAGAAATGAACTGCGAATGGCTTTCTGAATTAGAGATATTAAAACTAAACTAAAACCAAAACCATGAAAACACATTTTTGTTGATTGAAATAAAATAAACATTAACTGAAAAAAAAATAATAATATAAAATATAGAAATAAAATATAAAATATATTTCAGTGATAGTAAATTGAATGTAGTTTGAAGTAGCAAACAGGATTCTAATCCTGCAATTAGTGTAGTTTTTAAATAATATTTTCTCTTGTTAAGGTTGAATTACCCTTAATAATATTATAATACACAAAACATGTGGGCTATTTCCAGAAATATTAGATGATATTATTAATCATCTGCAAAAAAAAAAATGGATTCAATTTTTATTAATTTATTAATAGATTTTTAATTTTAAAATACACTTTCCAAAATGTTCTATATATTATATATAATAAATTGATTAAATATTAAAATGTAGATTTGCTTTTTAAATGTTCAATAAATTGAGAAATAAAATGTATTCTTCATATCAGGAAATAAACAGCCATAATTTGTTAAAACTATTGGATTAAAATATTTATTTTAATATTTTTCATTTTAAATAAAAGAAAAAATGTTTCTTGTCATTTAAATTCCAAATTCAACTTCCTGTGGGGTGTGGCCAATTCATTTCCAATTTAAACTCATGAATAAAATCATTAAAATTGTGAAATTGTGTGTATATAAACATAAAAGTGAACTGATGTTATCAGTATTGTACATTGCCGTTTCAACTTTTGCAATGAAATGTGTCTTGTGGTGAGATTCTGAGGTTTGAAGGAGCTGAGGCAACACTTGGAAAGATAAAGCCAGCAGGAGAGAGAGGGAGGCAGAGAAAGTGATAAGCAAGAGCAGACAGAGATAGCGAAACTGAGGGCAGGTGGCTTCATTTGAAATTCATCCGGCCATCTGAGGCAAAACCTTACACTTCTCGTTTGCACATTAATGGCTCAGGCACAGGTATAGGTATAAACTGATAGGGAAAGAGATAGAGGAACCAGATGAAACCAGAACCAGAACAGGGAGCCTGACCACCATGTCTCTCAAGTTTCAAAGTGATTTTGCCTGTATGAGATTGACCCAGATGACCCATGCTTCATTCAATATTAGATGAGAATGAGAATGAAACTGACGGAAACCACCATTTTCCCCTTGGATTACAAGGAGCTCAACAGGAAAAGGCTTTTACCTAGAAAAAGAAAAAAAAAAATGAAAGAGAGGGATAGATAGCTTCTAAATCTTGGGCCCAGACCCAAAATCATCACTGGGACCTCACCATATGTTAGAGTCACTTTGTTTTAAAAATTGGTAGGGACAGTTTGTTTTAATATACGTGACCCGTGCTGGCAAAATGAGTCGGAATGCCCACAGGCTAATTTCGAGCTACAGGCAAAACAAGTGAAAAATTTAACTTTTGGTTGAAATTGAGCATCTCACAAAAATGAGTTTGTTAAGGCCTCATCTAGCGATCCCAATGCTCCAAATAGCAATTAAACATCTAAAATTATCTTTATTTGAAGGTTTTCTGAGAGGGGTACCTTTCCTTTGTCCATGAAAAAATGCAGTTTTTCTCTGCTCGCTTCTGGACGACTGGTGCTTCCCTCAGCACAAGTTTGGTATTGTTGTAAAGCACAGCATTCCAACTTTGTGAATATTCACAGTGAATTCTTCAATGAAATGTGATTTTCAAACTCATGCTGATGTAAACATATCGATTTTACTATTGCTGACCGACAGATCTGAAGCACGCGCACAAAGAGAGTTACTGTATATGTGTGATTTATGCTAAAGGGACAAGGCTTTGAATGGTGAAACTTTTGTTTTTGTAGTCAGGCTCTCAAAAATTATATAAATTTAGATTTATCTGCCAATTTATCGGTTATCGTCTTTCAAATATGAAGAATTATCGGTTATTTGTATCAGCCCAAATTTTCCGATCGTTTCATCCCTTATTATGGCTGAGAAAATCGCTGCATCGCGAATCGAGAAATGATTCTTGATCAATTCTGAGATTTTCCGAATACATCACAATTCTTTCTTGAATCGATTCGGAGTTTAGTTTTTAACAGCAGATGGCAATGCTTTAGAAACAGCCGTACTCCGCTTGCTTCCAATTCCTTACATTTAAGGAATTACCATTAGATGTTGTTTTAGCAATGGTATAATGACCATATATAATTATTTCTCTGTCTCTTTATTAGAATATAACTTGAAAATACAGGAAATTTGTGGCAGTACTAAACAGAAAAAAAGTAAACAGTATTTAGTGACCTCCCCTCCGAGAGCAATAGCAGGAACCGGCTCTCTTAAACCTAAATGGAATGAAAAATGACTGGAAGGCCAAGAAAACTTTCAAAATCTGATGAGAAGTTTCTCAGAGTTTCTTCTTTGAGAAACTGGAAGAAGTCCAGGTGGTCACGTTAAATATCACGCTAATTATTTATTTATTTACTTAATAAAGAGACAGAAAAATACATATAGAAGGTCATTAAAACATTTATAAAACAGAAAAACTGGTAGTGCCCTAAGACTTTTGCAAAGTACTGTATATATAATAATACTTTTTATTATTATTGGCTACTCATTAATACCAATTAATATCAATTATAATGACTACTAATGAACAAATAATTTAATATGTGTTCTGCTTTGATAAAGAAATACCATTCAGAAGTTTGTTGGAAAGCTAATTGCTAAGCTCCACCTTAGCAATTCAACACCCACCACTACAAAAACTTGACTGTGTAAATGTGCGTTTCACCTCCAACAGTTCGTCGCCCACTTTGATGCGTCCGTCGCGGTTGGCCGGCCCTCCGGTGGTGATCCCCACCACAAAGATGCTCATACAGGAGCGATCCCTGTTCCCGGCCAGGCTGAGGCCCAAGCCATTCCGATCTTTCTCCAGTTCCACGATCAGCAGCTCTCCTGGCAGGTCTGCATACCTCTGCCTGATCACCTCTGAAGCAAACATGGAGAAAGGACACATCAGATAGGGAATAGAACTGGGAAAAAAGCAATTACTTTCCTAGAGGACAAAGATAAAGGTATTGTTTACATGAGCGTCTATATATCAGGCAGAGTATAGTAAACAGTATTGACATGTAATCTGAAAACTCCTAAGGCTCGAAGAGCAAGCCATTTTTCATTTCAAGAACATCCTCTGTATCTCATGCGGGAACTCAGACTAGTGTGGCGTGCAATTACACTTTGTGTCACAATATGCAGTGCTTTTTAATTTAACGTCAATCTAAATCTATTTATTCTAACCTACAGTGAATTTACTGCTTCCTCTTGATCGCAAATAATGCATGCTGTGGTGCCCAAAATGGGGTCATTTTGAACCCCGCCACATCTCTATTTCTTCTAAACAATCAACAAGTCAAAAACGAGCATCCGCCAATGGGAATTTCAAGAGCCCTTTCAATTGCTGAGGTCGAGTAGACTCATTTTAATTTTCTCTGACAAGAATGAAAAACGATACATTGATGCGTTTCGGGCGCTAGAGATTTTCCAGGTTGACTGGAGAACAGAAATGAATCTTTTACAGCTCAAGGCTCAGGTTATATTACATCTAGACTTACAGAGCTCATGTAATCGATTCATGTTCAGGTGAAACAGTGAAACAGAATAAACCTGCAGCATTTAACTGCCACGAGCATTTAACTACAGCATATTAATCTGGATAAAACGGCCCCTTGGCTGACCTAACACAATCTTCCATCAAAACTAGGTCTCGTTCATCCTGCGGCACTACATGCAAAAGAGACAAAGTGAAAGTCTCACTTTGCTTTTAGCCGTCTCGCATCTCTTAAAAGTCTGTATTATTTGACTGTTATGGAAATGGCGGCTAAGCCGGGACTTCAAGGGAAAGTAGTGACTGGACTCTTGAGCACCGGGAACATCTGATAATCTTCCAAGCCAGCTGCTTCTCATGAATCTCAAAAGACTTCAATGGATGGAGAGATTTTTTGAGGGTTCTTCAGTTTTCATGCTATCAAAATTCAGTGTACAGTAGGTGCTGCTGGTGGGCATACAGAAACAAAACACTTCAGATGGAGATGATTCGGCTGGCACTTTTAAACCACAGAGGACTTCAGTTAGGACTTCACTGATGAGAAACCGTGAGGAAACTTTGCAATATGGAATCAAAGAAAACTTGTCAATTTGTTGGCTGGTTTTAGATACTTCAACAAAATGAGGACATTGGCAGATGGTCAGTGAAGATGTTTCGTACATTTAACATCTTTTTCCTACACTTTAAAGTCTGTTTTCAAGCTTCAATACTCCCACGCGATACTTACCGTGGCTCTTTAAAGCAGCACGGCAAACTTTGGCAGCCATTCTGATTAAAAACCACAGCTTGTCGCATGTACTGTACGTGAGGGGATGTCATTGTGTATATCCGTGACCTTTCGCACTATGAAAGCTCATCCCTGTTTCCGTTATACTGCGGTGCAGCTCTTTGGGAGTGCATTATGAGAGCACCGTGATCATGTGAGAGGCCTAATTAAAAGCTTTAGCACAGTAGCAGTGACATAAAACTTTGGCAAATGGATGAAGTGAGAGTGTCACACCTCCTGTGTGACGAAAGTGAGGAGAGATAAAGTGACAGACATAGGGGAGGTCAAAATAGACAGGGGCTGTCTCTGTCTGATAACTGCTATAGTCCATTAAAAGGTGATTTTATGCCTCGTCTGCAAAACAGGAAAAGTGTTAGAGGGTTTATTGTTGTTGGTTTATGCATTGGGGCTCTGAAAAAATGTTTCTCGTTGATGCATCCAGAGGCAATTAAGAATACATTTACGCTCGCACAAAGCATGTTACTTGCTTTAAAATCTAAGGGGTTCAGACAAAGGGTTGGGAAATTGAGAAATGGTGAATACATACATTTTATTGCCAGAAGTTTTGGGATGCCTGCTTTTACATGCACATGAACTTTAATGACATCTTAATCCGTAGGGTTTAATATGGAGTTGGCCCACCCTTTGCAGCTATAACAGCTTCAACTTTTCTGGGAAGGCTTTCCACAAGGTTTAGGAGTGTGTTTATGGGAATTTTTGACCATTCTTCTAGAAGTGCATTTGTGAGGTCAGGCAGTGATGTTGGCGAGAAGGCCTGGCTCGCAGTCTCCGCTCTAATTCATCCCAAAGGTGTTCTATCGGGTTGAAGTCAGGACTCTGTGCAGGCCAGTCAAATTCTTCCACACCAAACTCGCTCATCCATGACTTGCTTTGTGCACTGGTGCGCAGTCATGTTGGAACAGGAAGGGGCCATCCCCAAACTGTTCCCACAAATTTGTCCAAAATATATTGGAATTATCACTGGAATTAGCCAAGCCCAACCCCTGAAAAACAACCCCACACCATAACCCCCCTCCACCAAACTTTACACTTGGCACAATGCAGTCAGGCAAGTACCGTTCTTCTGACAACCGCCAAACCCAGACTTGTCCATGGGATTGCCATACAGAGAAGCGTCATTCGTCACTCCAGAGAACACGTCTCCACTGCTCTAGAGTTCAGTGCTTCACACCACTGCATCCGACGCTTTGCATTGCACTTGGTGATGTTAGGCTTGGATGCAGCTGCTCGGCCATGGAAACCCATTCCATGAAGCTCTCTACACACTGTTCTTGAGCTAATCTGAAGGCCACATGAAGTTTCGGGGTCTGTAGCTATTGAGTTTGCAGAAAGTTGGCTACTTCTGCACACTGTGTGCCTCAGTATGCGCTGACCCCGCTCTGTGATTTTACGTGGTCTACCACTTTGTGGCTGAGTTGCTGTTGTTCCAAATTGCTTCCACTTTGTTATGATACCACTAACAGTTGACCTAGGAATATTTAGTAGTGAGGAAATTTCACGAATGGATTATTGCACAGGTGGCAACCTATCACGGTACTATGCTTGAATTCACTGAACAACCCATTCTTTCACAAATGTTTGTAGAAGCAGTCTGCATGCCTAGGTGCTTGATTTTATACACCTGTGGCCATGGAAGTGATTGGAACAACTGAATTCAATGATTCAATGTATTGTCCCGATACTATTGGCAATACAGTGTAGCTTACGAATAAATCTCTCTCTCTCTCTCTCTCTCTCTCTCTCTCTCTCTCTCTCTCTCTCTATTTTATATATATACACACACACGCACACACACACCGGGGTGTGCGGTCCATATAAGCTGCGAATGCTCTGCATATACCCAAACCATTAACTCGCTAATTAACAAACACTAAATTACTATAAATTCCCTTGTTTGAGGTGTCCACATGATAAAATGTTGGTAATACATATTTAACTTATTTATTTGCCAAATGACAGTCATTTTCTTTAAATCTGCCAGTTTTTGGGTATGCTGATCTTACAACAGCTTTGCTGCCTAAGCACTGTTGTTATGTATCGTCATCATAGTTGAGCAATCTCATAGGTTTGCTGGCATATGGGAGATTTCATGTGCAGGGAAAGCTGTCCGTGATTCGCTCGGCCAAACGGAAAAATGTGCTGCTGCTGCCAGATCTCGATAATCGAAAATCACATTGTATTTGTTACAAAACTAACTAGAATAAATCAAGTGAAAAAAAGTCATAACTAAAAATGTTTTCATAGTATTTCATTTTCTCCAAAGGGAAATGTATTTTTAGTGAAAATTTAAACTGTTAAAGACAGTAAGCAGACCTACTGTAATTCTGCATTTAACAGGCTTTTAAGTTGCGAGGTGGTGCCTCCATGGTTTGGACTTTTTTTTTGTTTGTTCCGCACATCCCACCGATGCTCGACTTGATTGAGATCTGGGGAATTTGGAGGCCAAGTTAACACCTCAAACTCTTTGTTGTGCTCCTCAAACCATTCCTGAACAATTTTTGCTTTGTGGCAGGGCACATTATCCTGCTGAAAGAGGCCGCGGCCACCAGGGAATACCATTTCCATGAAAGGGTGTACATGGTCTGCAACAATGCTTAGGTAGGTGGTACGTGTCAAAGTAACATCCACATAGATGGCAGGACCCAAGTTTTCCCAGCAGAACATTGCCCAAAGCATCACACTTGCCTTCTTCCCATAGTGCATCCTGGTGCCATGTGTTCCCCAGGTAACCGACGCACAGGTACCCGGCCATCCATGTGATGTAAAAGAAAACTTGATTCATCAGACCAGGCCACCTTCTTCCATTGCTCGTCTGACCCAGTCGTCTAGCCATAACAATTTGGCCCATGTCAAATTCGCTCAAATCCTCACGCTTGCCCATTTTTCCTGCTTCTAACATGTTGAATGTTAATAAATAACTTAATCATTTTAATAATATCTTGATAAATATTTGTTTTATGCACAAATAATGTAATATAATCTTTTACTGTTTTCATGAACACATTCTGTCAAATGTGATGGATTGATCTGAAGAGCAGGTCAATAGCACACTAATATACTCATTAGCAACATAAAAGTTCTCATTATACTGATCTAAAGGAACAATCATTCTTGCCGACCAATTCAAGTGAACTTGTGACTTAATATTTAATAACTTAATTCCAACATTTGGCACCAGGGATTTTTGTAGGTCAGTGGATCAGTAATTATTAGATCATCAATCATTAGTTTAGTCATATCATTTTCCTGATATTTTCATGGAGTGTGGTGGACACCTCAATGTACATATGCACATAAAAAGCAAAAATTATCGTAATGTAAGCACTTTACAAATCAGACCAGTCGATTTTAAAAGTCACAAGCTTAGCATCAAGGATGTCAGGAGTCAGGCTGTCATTGGCACCCTAGACTGCATGATAATTCAAGAAAATACATTATGCATTAGGATAAATCCTGTCATTTTATTGACCCATCCAGGTTGCTTCAGTTCACTCAGCTGATCATTGACACTCAAGTAAGAGGCTTATAATGCCCAACAAACAAGGGCTGAGTTCAGATCAGCTGCGTCAGCATGAAGACATGAAAGATCGATGCTGGGTTATTCAAGACCGCAATGAGAAATGACTACCGTGAAAGATAGGGAGGTTGTACAAGGACAAATGACAGCAAAACTATTAACATGATAGCAAATACTGTACTAACATTTGAATGACCTTAAAGCAGCTACACCATCTATTAGAGGAATGAGAGACAATCTACCCAAGAATCATGAATAATAATAATAATAATTCATTAAATTTATATAGCGATTTTCTCTGCACTCAAATCATGGATGATGCGAGGGCAACCATATTGTGCCACCAACACCAACACACCAGCTTATTGGTGAAGACCAGACAGAGTGATGAAGCCAATCATTATATATATTTGGGGATAATTAGGAGGCCATGATGATGGACAGAGGCCAATGGGCAAACATGGCCAGGTTGTTGGGGTTACACCCCTACTCTTTTCAAAGGACATCCTGGGATTTTTAATGACCACAGAGAGAGTCAGGACCTCTGTTTAATGTCTCATCTGAAAGACAAGGTCACATTCAAGACTTTTATCCTGATTGAGAGGTGTGCAGCGAATCCATCCTTGATCATATTATGAATCCAGCAGCAGCTCACGCGTATAGCACTGCCTAGTTATTAGAGGTCAGACAGCCAATAAGCAAGCAGAAATGACTTGTGGAGGCCAAAGGTACAAGGTTTGCCAGGTTTTGGAGCTGTAACTACACTTATATGCTGGAAACTATATATAATATACTATATATAACTTCATTGACAGCTATTCATAAGTGTATATGTATGTATGTATGTATGCATGTATGCATGTATGTATGTATGTATGTATGTATGTATGTATGTATGTATGTATATTAATTATTTATATAATTATTAATTATAAAAATAATAATACAATATACAAATATATAAATATTTACATATGTATATACATACAATGAATAACTATATAAATACACAGTTTCAGGCAATCAGTAGACATGAACTATGTATGACCAGGTGCTCAGATTGACATCTGGTGACCCATCAGCGCATCATTCAGAGAAAGAGAGGGAAAACAGAGTGCGTTTTGCTAATACTGGCCCTTTATCATTGTCCAGACCCTCACTACAGGTCACCCTCCATCTTCACCGAGGGAGAAGTCGTGCCAGAGATATATTGGCATAAGCTCAAGGACTTTGCGTGCCAGAAGGTGTGCATAAACTACAATAATGAGAAGGGCACATGGCCTTATTCAACAGTTTTACTCCACTACACAAATACAGCACACAGAAATTCAATAGCACAGTTGCTCCATATGGTGCTATTTGTTCAAAAAAGGACCCTTTTTATGGCATGGACCCCAACTATAGGGGCTTTCGCACCAAATAATTCCAGGAACTCTGTTATGGGAACTAATCACTAGGATAGTTCCCCGGAAACTAATTTCTCCCCTGGGCCATGTTCCTGGTTGCATTCGCACCGGGAATAGGGACTCTGAATGTCGTGTTTAAGCGCAACATTTACAAACACTAAAAAACAGTGGATGGAAGACGCCATGATCAGAGCTGTGTTTGTTGTGTGTCGTGGGTTTCGTGATAATGGAGATGGAATGTAAACGCATAATTTATATGACTGAAAGAGCAAAAAGTGGGGCTAAGAGACGAAATCTCCTATGACAACTTTCAGTATTACATATTGAGGCGGAGAAAAGAACACAACAGGTAAATGCAGTTATCGCCGTTTTCCATGTTCGTTAAGTAAATATGTTTACACTGCTTTTTAAAAATGCCAGGTGCCGGTGTTTGGCATGCGTTTGACCAATCAGCGTACACTCACGCCACTGATAGTTCCTATAGTGCTGGTTTAGACCCTATACTGTAAAAAATTATTGTGATTTTAACGGTAAAAGACTGTAAAAATGCTACGGTGAAAAACAGTTAATTGGATTACAGAAAGTTTCCGTACTATATACGGTGAATAACTAATAGATTTAATGAAACTTTACAGTAAATTACCATTAAATTTACAATTTTTGGAAGTGAAAAATCACAAGTCAATTGTATAATTTACAGTGAAAAACTTGGAAATTGACATTCCCACAATTCCCTGTGTGACACAATGTATTTTCATTGAAATAACCGCTTCTTACTTTTTCTTAGTTTTTTTCTAAATCACTTATGTACATTAGGGATTTATGTTGCATCTAATGTTGTTAAATGAATTTTGGAAATGCTGCTTGTGATTAACTTTGATTCATCATTTGACTCATCACCACTGTGTTATTTGTGGTAGACAGTGCATTACAAAGCTACAAAACCGATATTAGTACTTTAATAGGTTGGTAAATTAACATTATATCAGTTAATGATATGCGTTTTTTTTTTTTACTGTACATTTAACAGATTTTTTTTTTACAGTGTGTAAAATAAACAGTTATGAACCATAATTATTACAATATAAACCCTTAAATTATATGGTTTTGAACTATAAAATAGACATTAAACTAAGTGCTGTCCGTAAAACCTAAAACGTTGCTACCGTATTTTTTACGGTAAAGTTCTGGCAACCACAGCTGCCATTTTTTTTTACCGTAAATTTTATGGGGATTTTTTTAATTTTTATTTATTTATTTTTTTTTTTACAGTGTTGTTCCCCCAAAAGGAGTTCCTGAAACTAAAATTGTTCCTAGTTCCTGCGGTGTAAACATGGCAAAATCTGGGTACTTCAGCCAATAGTTCTAGGAACTATGAAAAGGTTCCTCTGGTGAGAAATCCCTTCATGACACTAAAATGTGATTTTTTTATTTACTGTGGCACCTGTATTGTGTGTGTTCATTCTCATTATCATTGGCTCCCAACCTTAATTTATTCATCTAAATTATTTATTTGGCAGATGCTTTTATCCAAAGGGACTTGCAATAAGAGGTAATTCCAAATTTTTTAAATGGTTTAAAAAAAATAAAGGAAGAAAAGACATTTATAAGTGACACACACACAAAAGTGCATTGAGAAAGTATATTAACAGTTGATATCACAATACAGTCAATAACCGATAAACCGTTTCAGAATTAGATATTCTGAATTAAAAATATAACACTAAAAACTAAAATCATCTTTTAAATGTAACAAGAATTTATCAATTACAACATCATGTACAGTATGATAAATAGATATTCATTTAGATATTTGCTTAAGATAAAATTGAACAATGGTAATAAATTAGTGTTTTTAAAGAGGAACTTTAAAGTGTCATGAAACTCCCCATGTTTTGTCTGTTTGTCTGGTCGTTCACACGAGCTGAGTTGAAAAAGTATATACTGTATGAAATATATATATATATATATATATATATATATATATATATATATATATATATATATATAATATATATATATATATCTCGTTCAATATCGATATGAATCGCCGTCGATATTGAACGCGATATTGCGTGGCTTGTCAGTTAACTACGGCTCTGTCTATTAAATGCCGCTCTATTTGAAAGCAGGTGATGGCGATTTAGTGGTAATCAGGGAACCAGCTTTACTGCTGAAATGCACGTGACAAAATTCGATATATCGCCCAGCCCTAATTTTATATATATATATGAACACAAAATAATATCAATCTGTCAAATATTAGGGTTTGCGTACTGAAAAGTTAGGGAACCACTGCTTTGCTTGTATGTAGTTTTTTTGTCAATAACCAATACCATAAGGAGTTTAGTCTAAATGGAGAACATCTTCGCTTCACCCCATGACTGAGACTAACTACATTAAACTATTTCTCTCTGCAGTGGTGTGATACCAGGACAGCACACTGCTGTATCTACACGTTCTACCTTCACATCTGTCCATGGCTAGACTTTCATCAAGGCCTCAGGAGATCACAGCACTCCTTACCTCCCTCTGTCATGGCTGATGCCTTCAAATCAATCTGCTTGTTCAAACCAAGGCTATATACTGCGTGGCTGCATCTGCACAGATCATACCAGTTGTTAACTCTCATCTCTCTCAAAGGGCCATTGATGAGCTGCAAACCTCAGAGCGCTGTTTACTCGCTTATGAATTCCGTGGGTGGACGAAACCCTTCAAGGACGTTCAGAGGTATGTTTTTGATTGACAAGTGAAAACTTTTAAGCTCCCCTTGACTGGCACGTTATTGTTACGATAGGTAAAGACGTGTGAAGTGAAACCAGACACATCTGGAGGTGGACCAGCTGCTGCTAGTTTAATTAGAGAGTGCTGAGGATTGAGGCTGATGAGCTGCACTGTAGGAAGGGTAAAACAGGGATGAGGGGCTGGGAAATATTTGATGATCATGTTCAATCATACATCAGGGAAGGCGCAGGCAGTTTCAAACTTTTTGACACCAAACATGATGACTCCTTAAAATATAAAAATATTTAAAAACATAAAATTGTGAGAGAATAATATTAGTTGTGATATTACAAAGACAACTTCTTTCTAAAATTAAATGTAATTTTTAAAATAAATAATTTGTATTATTTATATTTTTATATATGATTTTATAATGTAAAATTATATATGATATAAATGTAAATATTTAAAGTAAATACTAAATACAGTAAATACTTTTTCACATTTTAATATTTTAGCATGCACATATACACACACACACATATATAATGACACACACACACATATATATATATATATATATATGTGTGTGTGTATATATATATATATATATGTGTGTGTGTATATATATATATATATATATATATATATATATATATATATATATATATATGTGTGTGTGTGTATATATATATATATATATGTGTGTGTGTATATATATATATGTGTGTGTGTATATATATATATGTGTGTGTGTATATATATATATGTGTGTGTGTATATATATATATATATATATATATATATATATATATATATATATATATATATATATATATATATATATATATATATATATATATATATATATATATATATATATATATATATATTTATGTGTTGTATATATATATATATATATATATATATATATATATATATATATATATATATATATATATATATATATGTGTGTGTAAGTTTCGTCTGCTCACCAAGGCTACATTTATTTAATTAAAAATACAGTAAAAAACAGTAATATTGTGAAATATTATTACAATTTAAAATAACTGTGTACTATTTAAATATATTTGACAAAGTAATTTATTCCTGTGATGTCAAAGCTGAATTTTCAGCATCGTTACTCCAGTCTTCAGTGTCACATGATCCTTCAGAAATCATTCTAATATGCTGATCTGCTGCTCAATAAACATTTATGATTATTTTCAATGTTGAAAACAGTTGTGTACTTTTTTTTCAGGATTCCTTGAGTAGAAAGTTCAAAAGAA
The DNA here is from genome assembly GCF_024489055.1 of Chanodichthys erythropterus. Lineage (NCBI taxonomy): Eukaryota > Metazoa > Chordata > Actinopteri > Cypriniformes > Xenocyprididae > Chanodichthys > Chanodichthys erythropterus. Next base: position 12,480,428 of record NC_090230.1, read on the forward strand.
CAGCATTTATCTGAAATACAAAGCTTCTTTAGCATTATACACTACCGTTCAAAAGTTTATTTTTATTTTTATTTTTTTGAAAAGAAATTAAAGAAATGAATACTTTTATTCAGCAAGGATGCATTAAATCAATCAAAAGTGGCAGCAAAGACAAGGACTCAATCTTGAATCTCAAAAGGGACAATTGTCGATTACTTAAAGTATTAACTATATCCAGAATAACACTTGCTATGATGTGATTACTAACATGTTGGATTCAATGCATTATATGTTTGTATTCTTGTATGCATCTTCTTTCTCTTATAATCATTGTTTTAATTAGGTCAGTCTAGTAATATGCGTGTAAGAAGTGTGTCATGTTTGAGCTCTAAATACAGAGTTTATAATTCTCTGTAATTCTGTGTGAATGAAACATTGTAATTCAGTATCAGGAAAATATTAAGAAACTTTATAAAGTTGCTAATAAAACAGGAGAATGTTCTGCAGATATCACGCGATGTGATCAATAGACAAGAGACGAGGCGTGTCTAATCTCCGTAGCAACGTCTCATTGGAGGATCGCATCTGAAGGATGGAGCCAAATTGCTCCTTTAAAACTATGCTTTCCCAATAGCTAGTTGTCAGAAATCGGTCAGAAATCGGCTCGAAATCGGTCAGAAGTCAGACTGAAGCACAGTCGTTGAAACCCAGTAGCCGAAGCACCGCTACTTTGACCACGGCTGAAAAGTCGCTTGGGTCATGCTTGAAAGAAGAAGTTGAGAAGATCCTTTATCGGGGCTGATTTTCCATCTAACAGTCGCCGACGTCATCCACGAGCCACGCCGCTGATCATTCAACATCCGTCACATCCAGACTCCAAAACACTCCGTGAAATATCTGACCAAAGTCTCCCAAGATGAGAGCCGCTCAAGCCAGACGCTCAGAACAGTTGCACCAGCCAGCAACATCCTTCAAAGCTTCCGCGCAACCCACAGGGCTTTCCCGAGAAGACGTCACCTGAAAGACAGCCAATCCAGAACGGGATTCCGCTTTACACGAGTCACGGAACAACCCGACTACCTCAGCTGTCAGAGCAAACGCAGGTACAAGCAAACTTCTCTCTCTTGCTGGAAACTGGTGAAACTCCTTTAAACCTAAAGAATCAAGCCAAAGCTCTGCTTTTGTGATTTTCCTCAGGTTATGAGTTAAGTTAGCACTGAACTTGGGACTTTTCATAACTCATATCAACTCCGCGAATGTGTGTGCATGTATGTATGTGTGTGTGTGTTTAGCCTTAGTTTCCTGTAATCATTAGAAGTAGTCAATAAATCTTGTTTTGATTTTCACATATACGAGTTTCTTGTGCTGTGTGTCAAATTACTGCCTTAAACTTAAAAGATCAAGTTACCTCTTGCTTATAATAATATAATAATTACAATAATAAGAATAATAATCATAATAAAATATTGTTACTGTTGGTCACAGAATAATATTTTATCCAGAATTGGTAAAATACTCTAACCTCAATGTTCGCTGGACGAATAACTGATGAAGTGTTAAATATTAATTCTGAATCATTCACAGTGAATCATTTACAGTTGATTCAATTCTTATTCCCTGTAACAATTAAATTGAGCTAATAAATGACCTAAGGTCCGTACACCCTCCATGTTTGACCAAGGAGATGGTGTTCTTTTACTCATAAGCTTTGCCTTTTTTGCACCAGATGTACTGCTGATCCAAAAAGTTCCAGTTTGGTCACATCCCTTCATAAAACGTTCTTCCACAACTCCACAGGTATATCGTTATAAATTTAAGCATATTCAAGTCAGCCTTTTATGTTCTTCTTGGTCAAGCATGTCATTTAGCAAAGCTGAAAAGCTTATGAGCAGAAGAACACCATCTCCATATATCTTAACTGCGACATGCCTCCACCACACAGGTCACATTACAAAAAATAAAATAAAAACAAAAGTATCTGTTACATGAAGAACAATGCAATATCTCACACCCCTCTAGAGCTTGACTGTATGATGATAGTCTCTGACATGTCCCCTTGCTCGGAGCGCTTCCTCCCCTTCTGTCTCTCTTTCCATTGTACAAACATACACCTATTTATAGTATTATTTTTAGATACACCAAAACTCCCTTCAAAAGAAGTGTCTCTGCAATTTACCCAGCCAAATACACTGAGCAACAACACCTGCGCACACTATGGGTGGGCAAATTGAGTCATTTTATATCACAGTAAGGCTAGATATATTGATCTCAACATAGTTACACTTGTACTTGAATAGTAGATAAACATCTAGAAATGTCTATTTTTTTTTTTTAAATAATGCCTTTGCTGGCACACAAGTGTGTAAACCTTAGCCTGTGTTTTTAAAATGGCCTGTACTAAGCACTCAAACAACCTCTTACGTACAATAAAAGGTTCTCCTGATCCCAAAACAACATGTTAAGAGCTAAACTTGCTTGTTGAATATTGTGCATCAATACAATTAGGTCTATGGGAAGGGACTGTCCTCAAAGGTTTTTCATTCGGCTCCATCAAGGCTGCGATATGAATGGACAGAGATGAATGACCAGGCCACGTCAAGGTAATTAAACAGCGCAATGCAAATGAAGGGGCTGCATTGCCTTTGAAGTCTAATACTACAAACATCTTAGGCTTAAAAATAATAATAAATCACCTTTAATTATTCAAACTGAGAGCCAAATGGGTCTGGTAAACAGGTAAAAATCGGTCTTTGATGTTGATAAGGCAGTGGCATATGTGGGGAAGGTTAAAATCAAGAGGGACGTGCAGGTGCAGCTTGGGATAATTCAATATTTGTCTCTTAGATTGAATTCTGCTGGAGGGAGGTGGGATAATCTGATAGGCCACCCCTGAGTGAGGGGACATGCCGCAGATGTGTATGAGGTGCACACAAACATGCTCACGAACACATCTATGAAAATATTTAACATGTTGTCTTGGAAGCGTGATTGACTATGATTGGTTATGTGTAATGTGTGTACATTTTTGTATGTTAAATACTTTATATGCAGAGACAACTGTAAGTAAACAATGTGTAGTTTGACACACCTGAAAGTGTAAACACAGTTCTGTTTGTCAAATCATTGCTCTGTTTGTTTGAGAATTCTGATCAGCCTGGCATAGCAAAAAAGGTTCAACCAATAGAGTGAGTTCAGGGCAGGGCTATTTGTCTTTCAGACCAATAAGACATGGAAAATTGTTTGAAAACAGTTGGTGAGGCTTGCGCCGCAGAAACGATACACATCTTTAAGTAATTGATATAGATTAAGAAAGTTTGTAACTGGTTAAAATGTATACAATGTTTTCAAATCTAGAATTGAAAATTTAATTTACCTTGGCATAGATAAATAATTAAGAGTTCTGTACATGGAAATGACATACAGTGAGCCACAAACACCATTGTTTCCTTCTTATATAAATCTCATTTGTTTAAAAGACCTCAGAAGAACAGGCGAATCTCAACATAACACCGACTGTTACGTAACAGTCGGGCTCATTAATATGTACGCCCCCAATATTTGCATATGCCAGCCCATGTCCAAGGCATTCAAGCCAGTATTAATGTCTGGATCTGTGCACAGCTGAATCATCAGACTAGGTAAGCAAGCAAGAACAATAGTGAAAAATGTCAGATGGACCAATAATAACTGACATGGTCCATGATATCATGATATTTTTAGTGATATTTGTAAACTGTATTTCTAAATGTTTTGTTAGCATGTTGCTAATGTACTGTTAAATGTGGTTAAAGTTATCATTGTTTTTTAATGTATTCACGGAGACAAGAGCCGTCATTTTTTCATTATTAAACACTTGCAGTCTATATAATTCATAAACACAACTTCATTCTTTATAAATCTCTCCAGCAGTGTGTAATGTTAGCCCGTTAGCCACGCAGCACTATCAAACTCATTCAGAATCAAATGTAAACATCCAAATAAATACCACACTTACATGATCTGATATGCTGTATGATGAACACTTTGCAAAGATCCATTATGATGATTATATTAGCTGTGTGAACTTTGTTTATGCAATGTATTATAGAGTCGCAAGCTTGGGGGCGGGGAGCACGAGAATTTAAAGGGGACGCGCGCTGACTCGGCGCATTTAGAATTATGCCCCAAAATAGGCAGTTATAAAACTGAATAAAAAAAAAAAAAATCTATGGGGTATTTTAAGCTGAAACTTCACAGACACATTCAGGGGACACCTTAGACTTATATTACATCTTGTGAAAAAGCGTTCTAGGGCACCTTTAAATAATCATACCTGCACACTCAAAAGAGATGAAAAAGGTGACATGTTAAAATAGTTGTAGGAGGGTCTGGGAGAATTAACACGTAAATGAAACATTCTGGTGCACTCTGACAAGAAAAAAAAATTGATTTGATTACCTTAGATTCAATATAAATTAATTCAGGCCTATCAAGTACAGTACATGGCAAATTTCCTCAAAGAAAAAATATCTCTCAACTAATGCTGTAACACAGCACAGCTGGTACATCATTATAATATTAAAGATTAAAATGAATTGATTTGTAAGCTACTTACAAATAAATTACACATAAGTACGTTTTAAATACCTAATAGAAGTAAAGAAAGCTTGTGATTGACTCAGCTACCAGACACTGCTAAAACATGTTGCTGAAACAACACACATTAAAAAACAAAATGTCAAAACTTGTGCAGATTTTAATAAATCTAGTCTTGGGTGATAAAAGAGAAAAACTATTTCTGCAGAGTTGGTTACTGCAGTTCTCACGCAGTGTAACCTTGCACTTTTCTGCAGTAAAAATAAGCTGCTCTCTCTCTCAAGCCTGTAATGCTTGATGCTGAGATTTCTAGATTTCTCACAAAGAGAATGAAAAATATATTTAAGCATTTTACCAGCTCATGGTGAGTCAACAAATTTTGTGAGCATTTTTCTTTAAACTTTATCTATATAAAAAATAAATATATAAAAATATATATAAAAAATTCTCTCTCTCCAACTATCCTTTTTACTGTGACCAAAGAGGACAAAAACAAAGATATATGGAAATGAGTGGAGGATGGGTAACTGATAAAAGGAAAAAGAGCTGTGCAAAGCAGATGGAAAAAGCGAGACGGAAAGAGAGAAAGTCTAGTTCCTCAGGTGGCTGGTTGTGGTTAAAGCCCTTTCTGTCTATACAGCAATTCTTGATGTGTGTGAAATCTCTGCACTGTGCCTGCAGTGCCACACACTCCTAGAAAGCACTTTCATAAATGGAGCATTTTCATCTGTCAAAGCTTGCAGCATGTGTGTGTGCGCACACCAGCACTGCAGTGTCTGTTGTTCTTTCTGCAGCCTCATTTGTTCACACACACATTGTACTGGTCAATGTCTATCCGTTACCTGCTGAGACACACTGTCACTGCAGTGTTCATATCAGCAGTCAAATCATTGGGCGCACACACTCCTAAACACATATCCCTACTACACAATAAATGAACCAGCACTTTTCCCAAGTGAGTCTGAGAATAAAACATTTACAATTCTGATTGTGTCCTTAAGGACTTAGTGAAACCAAAACTGGACTTTGTTTGCAAGCTATCTCTACTAACTTTGATCTTATCAATGTGTTAATGTACATCTAAAAGTTGACTAAAGTCACTTTTTTTAGATACACATTTCAAATTTACATTCTTGTCAGGCAAAACAGACCAAAATAAATGATGACTCATCCTGCACTTTTGTCCAATCATATGCTCTGAGAATGCCCATACCCCCCAAATACCACCTGTAATCGACAAGCAAGTACTGTAGCAAATTCAAGGCTATGTTCTGCTTAAACATCCTGTTACAATAATAAAAAAAATAACATTAAAATATTAAAGAAGAAATCTCAAACTATTTCAAACTGCGACTTTTGCTAAATAGACATCTTGCGAGAGTTTGCTTAACACTTAGCCAGTGAAAAGTGCAAAGCTGCTAAAAATGATATTTATTTAGTAAAACATCATCACACTATCTTTGTTAAGTAGCTAAAGCTCTCCACGCTGCACCAGATGAGATGAATACTTCAGAGTCTTGTGACGTCTGGGTTAGATGATGTTTTTATAATGGCTCAAGAGGGGAAAGCAAATGATCAGTCTGTGCGAGACTTGAGAGACCAAATGCTGCAACATGGCAGGATTGCTTTTTTCCGAAAACTAACAAGCAGCCTACAGGGGCAGCATTTTAAGGGCAAGAAGGCCATTGCAAAAAGTAAACAACATAATTAAGATACTCTGTTTTGGCCAGCTTTTAAGACAGCATCACATGTATCAGATGAGCACCACAGAGACAAAGCAAGAGGATTGTTAATTATAAATACTTATGGTCTCACTATTAACTATGACTTTTGCCTCAAATTCCTAATTACTGCTTATTAATAGTTAGTAAGGTAGTTGTTAAGTTTAGGTATTGGGTAGGATTAAGAGATGTAGAATATGGTCAGAATAAGGCATTAATATGTGCTTTATAAGTACTAATAAACAGACAATATCCTAGTAATATGCATGCTAATAAGCATCTACAGTAGTTAACAGTGAGAACTGGACCATAAACTTAAGTGTTACCACACTTATATTTCATTCAATACATAAAGTATCAAAAAAAGTTGTTTGCTTATGGATTATTTAATTTTGTTATCTGTATAAGTAATATTCATTTTAGTTCAGTATTAATGCGTGTTATGGATTTTTGTGTACAGTATCAGAGCATTAGCTTAGCAACATGCTAACATCATATCAATTGGGTAGAGTCTCCCATGTGGGAGTTGTTGACTATGTAGAGCGTTCCAAGTGAGGTTTTATGATAGTTAAAGGATTAGTTCACTTTCAAATGAAAATTACCTCAAGCCATCCTAGGTGTATAGGACTTTCTTTTTTCTGATGAACACAATCGGAAAAATATGAATAAATATCCTGATGCATCTGAGCTTTATAATAGCATTAAGCATTACCAAACAAGTATGAGCTGAAGAAAGTGTTTCAATCCACATCCATCCATAAACATATTCCACATGGCTCAGGATGGTTAATAAAGCCCTTCTGAAGTGAAACAATGTGTTTGTGTGTAAAAAAAAAAAAAAAAAAAAAAAAAAAAAAAAAAACCATATTTATCTAACAAGTTATGAAGTAAAATATCTAGCTTCCGCCAAACCGCCTTCCGTATTCTACTTAAGAAGAAAGTGTAAGACTCTAGCAGTTCAAAAAGTGAAAATTTTGCTACGTTAAATTCTCTTCGTAACTTGAATACGGAAGGCGGTCAGGTGGAAGCTACCTATTTTACTTCATAACTTGTTAAATTTTTATTTTTTTTTATTTTTTTTTACACAAATGCATTGTTTCACTTCAGAAGGCCTTTATTAACCCCCCGGAGCCGTGTGAAATATGTTTATGATGGATGGATGTGGATGGAGACACTTTCTTCAGCTCATACTCATTTGGTAATGCTTACTGCCATTATAAAGCTCGGATGCGTCAGGATATTTATTCATATATCTCCGATTGTGTTCATCAGAAAGAAGAAAGTCATATACTAGGATGGCTTGAGGGTGAGCAAAGCTTGGGTTAATTTTCATTTTAAAGTGAACTAATCCTTTATGCTGTGTTCACACCAAACGCGAATAGAGCGTCTGGCGCGAATGATTTCAATGTAAAGACGCGTTTACGCGCGTCTGGAAATCTCGCGGCGCGAATGAGGCGTTTAGCGTGGCGCGGAAGACGTGAATTCGTCTGGTTTGCGCGAATGACGCGAATCGAGCGTTTCGCGCGAATGGTGCTTTCTGTGCATTTACGCGTGTGACGCGAATTCGCGTCTGACGCCTGAGTTGAAAAATTTTAACTTTGGCGTAAATCTGTGCCGCGTTAACCAATCAGGAGCCTGCTTGCTGCTGTGGCGGCAGGCCCGCCCGGAGTCACTCATTCAAAATGGAGGAATGACTGATATTATCAGTCACCCAGAGATTTATGACACAAGTTCATACTTCAGACAGGAATAAAAAGGACCTCGCTTGGAAGAGTGTCGGTGAGGAGATTGGGCTACCTGGTAAGTAGTAAATACACATTTCACTTTTGAGTCACGTACACGTTTATCGACCCGCGGCCTTCCCTCGACGCTGACCCCTACGCCGCTGTTCTGCTCTCCAGAGCAAATACAAAGCGGTAGCTCTCTTGATGAACGCACGATCAATATCAGCCATCTTGCAAACAGACAACCGTCTAGCACATGCCCCTCCCACGAGAAGGGGATTTCGCCTCGGACGCACGTCAATTTCGCTTCAAACGCTTGTTTTTTACGCACGTCTATTTCACTCTAGACGCGCAAATGCATTCAAAATGTTCAAGCGGCAAACTAGACGCTGGTGCTGGTGTGAACGCAGCATTAAGATGTTGGCTTAAAAGCAGCTACCTATGTAGTATGTAAACACCAATGCAGCTAGGTTTTTGGAACAGAGCCGTAGGGAGAGACACTGTGTGTGACTAATATAAGAACTTAAAAGGGCACAGCACTAAGACACAATCGATCTTTAAACTGTCAAAATCTGCCAGATTATATTTACGGTTTGAATGATGAACCATATAAATATAAACATAATGTGCAGTGTGGGATTAATTTACATACAGCCCTAGCAAACATCCACAAGTTTGTTTTTCTATCATGGTGAGGACTTTCCTTTTAACCATTTACCCTACCCTACTTTAAATGGCACACACCGAGCTTTCTGCATTTCCATATTTTCATTAAAACATTTAGTACTGTATGTTAATTAAGCTCTGTACAATCTACCTTACCCTAGACATTCTGTCTCACATGCGCGCAGACTTTTGAGCATGTTGCTTTAATGCGCCTATTCCCGCAGTTTAAATTCTTTTATGTGTCACATACACCTAGTGCAATGAGCATTTACAACTGACTGAGGCTCTAATTTCACAAGACGTCCACTTCAACATAATGATTAAAGCGAGAGAGAACGAGGGATGGGTCAATATCTCAGTCATGGCACACTCATATTTTAAAATGACACTTTCATGAGTATGCAGCGAGAAACAATAGCCAATAGCGTAACGCTGAATGAATTATAGCACTCTGAGGCACAGAACGAAAAGGTTGAGTAAAAATGAGCATGAAAGAGAGAGACCTTTGCTCAAGGTGTTTACTTTGAGAAAAAGCTATGTAAAGATTTCTGAAACAGATGTGTGTTTTACACATGAGACTCAGGTTACCACAATGCTGCCCTATTCAACAGAAAGAGAGAGAGAGAGAGACGGGCTGAGGAAGAGAGACAGGCACAGAGGCAGGCACAGTTAAAGAGAAAGAGAGATAGGTTAAGAGAGAGAGAGAGAGAGAGAGAGAGAGAGAGGGGTATAGAACAGAAAAAGAGTAACAGGCAGAGAGAGAAAGACTAGTACAGAAAGAAAGAAAGAAAGGCAGGCAGGCAGACAGGTAGGGAGAGAGACACACTGAGACTAGCAGAGAGAAAGAGAGAGGCACAGAAAGAAAGATACACAGAGGAAGAGTGAGAGACAGGAAAAGCGAGACAGACAGAAATATGCAAGAAGAGGGGGAGACAGGTTAGAGAGAGTGAGAGAGGTGGAGAGAGGGAGGACCAGAAAAAGAGACATGAAGTAGGAGAGACAAGCAGAGAGAGAGACTGGTACAAGAAGAGGGACAAACAGTGAGAACAAGAGAGGTACAGAGAGAGACAGAAAGAGTGAGAGATAGAGGGGGAGAGACAGACAGGCAGAAAGAGAAACAGGAAATGGGAGAGACAGACAAACAGAAAGACAAGCACATGAAGAGAGATAAACAGGGAGAGCAAGAGACGGGTAAAAAGAGAAAAAGAGACAGAGAGACAGGCATACAGACAGACAAACAGAAAGAAAGAGAGCGAGAGAGTCACCTCATCTCAAGGTTTTTGCATCTCAAGGCACTTTATACAAAATCCAATCGAGAGCACAAAGTGTGTGCGGCAAAAACTGACATAGTCTGAATTATCCTGTTTGTGCACTGCTCCCTTCTGACTTAAGCCCTGCTGTGCTTTAGTGAGCATGAACACACACACACACACACACACAGGTGCATGCAAAACACAAAGGTTAAACACCGCCACACATTCCGTCCCTACTGTCACGCAACAGCGCAGGACGAATCGGACACTGACCTGGCACCATGATCCATCCTTTAGAACACCTCCACACCAGAGCTTACGGTATCCATTCAAACCGTGTGTCCGTCAGCGGTGTGCTGCCGTTAGCCAGACTGACCGGAGGTGAGAAGTCATGGTGTTGTGCGAGCCGGCGTGGGTGCTCTTTCTGAACACACCGAGCGGTGAGGAGAGCAGCGCTGTGCTGTGTGTGTGCGTGCGTGCGCGCTCAGTATCACACACACTCTTACACGCTTCATCGTCTCTAACCCTCCCCTTCCCTTGTCATTTTCTCCCAGAAACCTTTATGTATATACAAATAAAGGGAAGATGCATTAGATTTAATAATTACCCTAAATTGTCTCAGTCTCCTGCATGTCAGGATCCGTCTAACCTTTCCCTGGCTTTGCGCATAAATTATGCAATGTGTGTGTATTAATTAAGAGACGAGACACATGGTATGCAAATGCTCCTGTTTGAGGAAAATGGTGATTAACTGCAATGACTAATTCCTGTACAGCATCATTTATTTTGCATTCCATGCACAATTGAGAGGGGTGGGAGTCAGGGGTCGATCCTCGGCCCTCTTGCGTTTTTTGCAGATAATAGCATATTGATCAAAGCGCCGCTTGCCAATCCTTTCCGTTTTCCTAATTTTCCTGCCATCACACACACAAACACTCCAGTTAATGCCGCTGCTAGAGCGTTATTATTCTTTTCCACATGTGAACAGCCGGAGGGTTGAGTCAGCGAAGGACAATTTGTTGCAAAATAAGACTCGCGAATTGCCAATTCAAGTTCAGAGTGGAAAGTGGCTTCGCTCTCTTCTAGTGTGTCTAATATGAGTCATTCTCACTCTCTAGGGCAAATCGAACTGGCAGACGGCGACAAACCTGTTCGTCTTCATCGGGCAGTACATCTCAGTGACAAATTTTGAATTGCAAAACCACATCTGTACGTTACAGATTAGCCAATGTCTTCTTTCCTGAAAAGAGCAAGCTGCCTGATGTAGTAAATTTGAGACTTGATTTTAATCGCTTTCAGTGCCTGTTCCTCTCCGTACTAAATTAGCTGGGCATTCAAGAGGAAACAGGCTTCTCAATACCCAATCATGGCGGAGTGGTCTGGTTTTCAAGTCCATTACACCTGCAGCACAGTTTCAACAACCGAGAGCATTAAACTGTGCCCAACAAGTACATGAGCTATTTTCCTTCAACATCAGGGGTGGGCAACCTTCAAGAACAAACTATAAGAATATAGCTTGTTGACCTTTGAAGTTTTAAAACTTTAGATTGTAGCCAGCCTGCAGCATGGAACGTGAAAATATTAATGAACAGCCAACAAAAAAGACTTTTTCAACAATCAACTGTTGTGAGACAGTTAACAAAAACTACAAACCAAAAAAAGAAACCAGAAATCTCTGAATTCTGATAGATGTTTCGGGATTGGAACTACAATTTGGGAAAATTACATTGTATATGACACATCTTGTCACTAAAAGTAGTGGCAAGGGGTTTCTGACCTTTGTCCAAAATGCTTCAAATGCACTGTCTAATACTGATATGCTCGCCCACAAATTGAATATTATACTAATGCTAATGGACAATTGTGATGGACAAACAGGACAAACCGTTCAATCTAGAAGGATTGCAAACAATCAGCATTGCCTGAGGCAATCTGCTTCATAAATACCTTAGAGACCTGCAGCTGCAACAACATGTATTGGCATATTGGTCACCATTACAAATTACTTACACGCCACAGGTTTGTTTTTCACTGACGGATAGCAACGTAAAGGTAATTGTTAAACCTCATTGGGACCATTACGATGCCTTCGATACCATTTTCAGGATTGAAGATCACATTAGTCGGAGACTCGAGCATCAAGACATCCCTGCTGACGCCAAACAGTGACCGTGGAAAGAGATCAAAGCTCTGTCTACCATGACGCAGAAAACGGCAGCAGAGCGGGATGGGAGGGGTCAGGTCAGGGGATGAGGGGACAGATCAGGCTTGAGTGGTAGGAGTCGAAACTGAGAAAAAGAGAGTGGGTGTTTAACTGAATGAGTGTGGTTGATTCACAACCACCGAGACAGAGACTGCTCACTCAACTCTGCGTGAAGCTCCGTCTGAACAAATGGCAGACAAGATCGGAGTGAAAACACACGCTCACACTTAAAGGAATAAATTGAAACAAAAATGAAAATTCTGTTATCATTTAATCACTCTCATGTTGTTCCAAACCTGTATAACTTTTCTTTTCTCTGCTGAACACAAAAGATTATAAGGACTGTTTTCATCCATACAATAGAAGTCAGTGGGGTCCATAACAAATTTGGGTGCCATTGGCTTTCAATGTGTGGAAAAAACAGAGAGAATATAATTAAACTATCCCTTTTAAATGTAGCTTAATTTTGGTCAAAAACAAACATTCCCCTTCTTCCCCGAGCCTTTAACCTTGTTACAATGACCTTCATAAGTATGACTTTAATTACTCAAGGTTGCATTTGATGCCACCTACATCTCACTATCTGCGGGGATGCTGGAAGACAAATCGAGAAATGGAACAATGCTTGACAGAAAGTTTTCCTCTTGCCTTTGGTTACTTTGCTTTCAGGCAGATGGGGAACTGCACAGTTCTCCCTCATAGTGCTGTGAGGGAGAACTGTGCAGTTCTGGCCTTTAATTAGTGTTTTAAGGAATGCAGAAGCTTTGTTCTTTAAACTAGGACACTAGAGGGGAGAGAACAATGTTCTTTACAAAAGGACAATCAAATCACCAGGAGCCTTTTTATGTTGTATACACAATTTATTTTAAATGCAGACAAACAGAACACAGCGGTAGTCGTGAGTGTGTGCACGTCAGGCACCCTAACACAACCATTATAGATAAAAAGGGAGTACTGATTGCATACTGTCCTCATACACACTAAAGTGTCCCATCTAATCCTATAAAATTGTGTGAAAATGGTGTAAACAACAATATCTCCCACTGGCAATTGCTACATCACATCACTATGCCTAATCAAACCCAACACAAACCAATCCAAACACTCAAAAAAGAGTGAGAGTTGTAAAATAAAGAAGCATTTGTTTTGGTGCAAGACCCAAATCTTTGCTCAGGTGTGTGTTGGGAGCGAGACGAGGAAACTGGGACAGCGCCAGAGACTGCTCCAATAAACAGTGCTGGGGATTCACTCCAAAACACTGGAATAACTGACCTTGACCCACTCGCTTGGAGGAAACTGTCCTAAATACAAAACTACACAGACGGCTCAGGCCACAGAAACCACAGGTCAAGAGGGAGAAACTATTACTGGTTTCCTTCATAGTGGAGAAACAACAAACCAAGAGGGAAAACATGAGAAAAGCAATAAGAATCTAAAAATTTGCTAGTATTCTTTTATAATCAAACAGTTAAAGATTAGGGACAGAAAATCATACCAACAGAGGGACGGATTCGAACCCTGGATTCCAAAATGAGCATCACAGCTCGACGTATCTGCAGTATCAACACTAGACTATGGTTTCGATGAAGAATCAAGTTACTGGGATGCTGCCAGAGCTATCAGGGTTAGTATTCACACTGCTGGCAGCGGCATGGCGTTGGGCGGCACACTGAAGGGTGCACATAAGTGAGTGTGTGTCTGCGATATTAATGGCTGACTGGAGCAGGCTCATAACTCTGGCATTAGGGAGAAGCCGGTGGTAATTACGACCCTATCTCTGGTCCCAGATCAGTATGTCCCGCTCCAGATAAACGAGGGCCGGCTCTGAGCCAACGCTGATGGATCGAGGATCGTTTTCTTATGCCCAGAGAGCAGCAGGAAAGGCACTGCATCACAAAAGGCATTCTTGACACATCTCTTTCTGTGCCGCTGCTTCTAAGGAGGCACTCGATCTACAAGACAAAGGTTGCACGGTCATAATAATCTCGTTTCGCTTCCAGCAGAATCATTGGCTCGCATTTCCATTAGGCTCTTCACAGAAGAGGTAAAGGGCAACCGAATCGGTTTAAAGAATCATTTCTTTAAATGTTTTGGTTTCAATACGAAGTTAAAGCTCGAAGAACAGCATTTGTTGTTGATTACTACAGAAAATAATGTTGAACCAAAAAAAGAAAAGAAAAGAAAAAAAGAAGAGTACAGTATTGCACTGTATGCATTGTAAAGTTTACATTTATTTAGCTTAAATTTAAAAATAATAAATTTCTTTAAATATCTTAATTTGGGTTTCGAAGTTAAATGATGGTCTTATGGGTTTGGGATGAAATGAGGGTGAGTAATTAATGACAGAAATTTCATTTTTGGGTGAAATAACCCTTTAAGATTAAAAAAAAAAAATCAATTACAGTATTTTTTATTTATTTTGTAAACTGTTTAAATTGAAAAATAATTTGTTGTTGCACTTACATTAATTATAAAAATTATATACTGAATATAATTAAATGAATATATCAAGAAAACATTATTTGAGATTAAAAGTTGTGTAAATCATATGTTTTTTGCTATTTTTGTAGTTGGATGAACTTTTAGTGCCTTCCTGAAACCACAATGATTTTTTTTTTTTACTACATAAAATGAAATTAGTTTCTATGGTAAACAAAAAAGTAATCACAATTACAGTAAAGCACTTAAATGTTTACATTTATTTAGTTTAAACATTTTTTTACTAAAGCACTTACATTAATTAAAATATAATTAATAATAATAAATAAATATAATTATGAATACATCAATTTAAAAAAAAAATATTTGAATTGCTATGTAAAGATTTTTGACTACCATTGTAGGTCGTACATCATTGTAACTGTTCTATTCTTTTTAATATAAGCAACAAATTAAAATTAATTTCTGTAGTAATCAAACTTGTCACAAATGTGGTTGATTAAATTTAAAATGCATTTAACTGTATTAAAGGGTTAGTTCACCCAAAAATGAAAATTCTGTCATTACTCACTCATGTCGTTTCACACACATAAGACCTTCATTAATCTTCTGAGATTTTTGATAAAATCTGATGGCTCAGTAAGGGCCTCTATTGCCAGCAAGATAATTAACACTTTCAGATGCCCAGAAAGCTACTAAAAGCATATTTAAAACAGTTCATGTGACTACAGTGGTTCAACCTTAATGTTGTGAAGCGATGTGAATACTTTTTGTGCGCCAAAAAAAAAAAACAACTGATGAAAACTCTGAAAATGAAATTATTTTATTATTTTTGTATTTCTAAGTGGAGATGTTTTGTATAAATGATGGATGGGCTGTGTTGATTGACAGGGCCTTTGTGTGTGAGAGTCCCCTGTGTAAACTCCAGCCCATTGAGTGCCACCTTCTCATGTGGGACTCTTTAGAGGTTTCTGCCAGTCCTCTTTCTTACTTCCTCTATCTCGCTCCTGTGACACGGCGTCCTGCTAAACCAAAAATCGTATTGGGAAGAGGCCTGTCACTCACACGTCAACTTGAAGGGAAAAATATAGTGGCGTGGTTGGCATACTCAAGCAGGCGCTTGGAAAGTGAAATGATGAACACCTGTTATTGACAGAGATTGGGGAAGGATGGGATGCAGGCTGGATTCAAACCAGCCTCTCGAAGCAACGTGTTTAGAACACTAAAATGTAGACTTTGAAAGGGAAAAAGACTATATCACTTACTTATGAAGAACTTTTAAATGCCACAAGCTTATGTGAAGTAAATGGTTTATTACAATCAGTGCTTTGCAAACATGCGATGCAAATAAATCTTTAATAATGTGAAAATAAATTATTGTACTTCAAAACATTACAATAGAAAATATTATTAAATGTGCTCAATTTTATTCAATAAATTGTATTCATAAAAACAGAAATAAATAGATATTTTGCCCAATTCCACAGTGGTACACTCTTAAAAATAAAGGTTCTCCATTGGCATCAATGGTTCCATAAAGAACCTTTAACATCCATGGAACCTTTCCATTGTACAAAAGCTTCTTTATAGTGGAAAAGATTCTTTAGATTATTAAAATATTCTTCACAGTAAAAAAAAAAATGGTTGTGAAAAAAAAAAAAAAAAAAAAAACCTTCAGTGAAAGGTTCTTTGGGGAACCAAAAATGGAAAGGGAAAACCCCCTTTTGGAACCTTCATTTTTAAAATGTAACTTCTTTAGATTTAAGACATTCCAAAATTTATGGTAGTATTTCCACAAAAGATACAAAAATGAATAAATAAAATAAATGTAAGAAGTTAAATTGAAAAAAGAGAAAGCACAAAGGAAGTTTGTCCAATTTCAATGAGGTAATCTGATGGAAACATTGGATAAGTCAATCAAAAATACTGATTATTTTTGCTGATTTATATAAAAGGATAATTATAGATAAATTCCCTGTTGAAATGACCAGCACTGGTGTTTTGATGTTCCATCTGAGCTTCTTAACTAGCATAACCAGCAAAAACATGCTGATTTTTTCAGCAGGGTATGAAGAAGTGTACGGACGGCGATCTCTATCAAGAGAAACCGCAAAGCTCAGAACATGAAGAGACCAACCTGAGCCAAATGAGAAGACAGCAACACACCACCGAAAACCAAAGAAGCCACACCAAGAAACGCTCAACAGAAAATGCACAACGCGTACTATAAACGTGATGCAACCAACCTTGATCACCAAGCAAGAAGGCATACAAACACCTTAAGACTGCTCTACATCCCACAGCCTCTTGGCCCATGAAAGACAGATCAACTCTCACCAGCTCCCACAAAACAGAAGCAACGAGGAAACAACAGAAAAGAGAAGTCCTTGACGCTTTTTTATTCCTCAGCTCTCGTGATGAGAATACAGATTACAATTGGAGAATCCCTGGCCATACAATCAGCTTCTCTAGCCTGCAAAACAAAAACACACATTATTTTTTTTACCTTCTTTAATATGTCTAATGCGTTCTGACAGGGCTTATGTTAGCTGCACTGAGGTTAACAGGTCCTAATAATCAGTAATAGTGTGTAGTCATTTCCACACTGGTGTATTTTCTAAACATTAGTAGTGGACTGATATGGGTTCTTCATTGGGCAAAGCGTGAGCCAGGTGGCAGAATGCAGAAATAATGCTGATATATATACATAAACTGTATGTACACACACACACACACACACACAAACACACACGTCGTTAGGTTTCCATGTTTTATGACTTTCCATAGACTTAATGATTTTTATACTGTACAAACTGTATATTCTATCCTAACCTTACCCCTAAACACAACCCTCATATAAAACTTTTTGTATTTTTAAAATAAATTAAATTTAATAAATAAAATTAAAAAATTTATGCTATTACTACCCTTGTGGGAACATTTTATCCCCAAACGTCCACACGTCCCCATGTCCCCAAACACACACACAAATTTAATTACAACTAAATAATAATAAAAAATTGGCAAAACCAAAGCACAAGGTCTATCATAAGGCTGTGCCAATAATAATTATAATTTATCAATGTATTTTAATTCTGTTTCTTACAATAGTTCATTATACATTTAAACCATAATTTAATAAAAATATTTTGATTCATAATATACTGTAATATTTAATTTACAAAGTAATATAACATCTAATTTAAAATAATATAACTAATATAATAAGTAATATAACTTTTTATTTGAATTTAAATTCTCCTATTATACATTATAAATTTCATTTTATTAGTTTAATATAAAATTTAAAGGCATATCCGCGATACCCTCGGTTTCCAGTTTTATCTTTTAGAAACCTTGGAAACACCAAAGATGCTTTAATATATTACATGTTTTATTAGACAAGGGAACAACCGTTTGTATACATTAATAGACAGAAAACTAATTATTGTTATATGGTTCAACACGTTTAGTCTTATTGTTTAAATCTAGTTCTCTTGATTTTCCGAGAGTACCATGCAATTACCATGCCTCAGAGAAAAACTATGTTGTCAAATGGCTAATACAGCATTTTCTCCATCACACAATACTTTTTTTAAATTATTTGCATGCCATTTAATTTTCAACACAAGCCATCCAGCATTTAATAATGGTATTCTAAAATCAATCTACTTCAGTGTGCAACAAATGTCTCACAGCAGCCACCGAGCAAACGCTCAGAGTAACGTTATAACAATTTTCAATACAGTAAAATGTCTCTAATATGATAAACAGCGCTGTGTTACCTCATACTCATGACCGGAAGAAGAGGAAGCGGTGACTGCGGCATAATAAGAGCCCCGCTACTCACAAGGCGTGTCGTATTCATCTCTTATTACGTTCCGCTCCAGCGGCCTCGTTCAGCTCCAACATCACTCGGCAATGCTCTGCTTTATACTACAGTAACGTTAATAATCTCATCCATGAACATGATTTCTGCCCAAGTCCTGTCTCGATTATTTTCCACCGGCTGTGAACTTAAGACGACATCTCCCAAGATTCCATGCTCAAACTCGCCATCATCAAGCTACACCTTTGTTTTGAATAGGTGACCTCTAGTGGCGAAAAATCTACATATTGTAGCTTTAAGAATGTTAAAATAAAATTTAATTCAATAAAAATAATTTGGTGTATAATATTTAATATAAAATGTAATCAAAAATGTAATAAAATAAAGTAATATCACATTTAATTTACAATGCAATATAGCATTTAATTTAAAGGTGCCATTGAACTGAAAATTTAATTTACCTCGGCGTAGTTGAATAACAAGAGTTCAGTACATGGAAAAGACATACAGTGAGTCTCAAACTCCATTTTTTCCTCCTTCTTATATAAATCTCATTTGTTTAAAAGACCTCCAAAGAACAGGCGAATCTCAACATAACACCGACTGTTACGTAACAGCCGGGATCATTAATATGTACGCCCCCAATATTTGCATATGCCAGCCCATGTTCAAGGCATTAGACAAGAGCAGCCAGTATTAACGTCTGGATCTGTGCACAGCTGAATCATCAGACTAGGTAAGCAAGCAAGGACAATAGCGAAAAATGGCAGATGGAGCAATAATAACTGATATTTTATCCATGGTATTTTAGTGATATTTGTAAATTGTCTTTCTAAATGTTTCGTTAGCATGTTGCTAATGTGCTGTTAAATGTGGTTAAAGTTACCATCGTTTCTTACTGTATTCACGGAGACAAGAGTCGTCGCTATTTTCATTTTTAAACACTTAATGCATAAACACAACTTCATTCTTTATAAATCTCTCCAACAGTGTAGCATTAGCCGTTAGCCATGGAGCACTATCAAACTCATTCAGAATCAAATGTAAACATCCAAATAAATACCATTCTCATGCTGCATGACGAACACTTTGTAAAAGATAAATTTTGAGGGTTAAATTAGCTATGTTAACTTTGTTTATGCAATGATAGAGTCGAGAGCTTGGGAGGGGACGGAGAACGCGAG